>NW_024065057.1:0-11798 GCF_009727055.1 Benincasa hispida
AATTATTGGATTCGGACCATTTTGTATACTGATACTACTGATGTGATCCAAAAATCATTCATGTAGAGACATGTGAGTGGGGGCATCTTATGCAATGAGCATGCATAAGACTGGACCACGAAATAGTCACTTATTTTATAACGACCGTTTACTGTTAAAACTGATTATTTCCAAATTTCAAAGACCTAGGGTAACTCGATCTTAATCCTAAGCTAACTATGAACTTCTATTTATTCGAGATTATCCTTTGATCTGCATAGGTGAGAGTAGTCCAACAACACTGCTCAATAAGTCTCCCATTTTGGGATAAGTAGGAAGATAGTTGGGGATAAAGCTCTGCAAGATGAAATTCACTTCTTACCCGACTTAAGGTTAGTAGATAGGTTATTCTCTTAAGCACTGCATCCTCGTCTTGAACAAAGGTCTCCCGCCCTCTCTTGATCAAGACAGTCAGGGTTTATAAGTCAGACTATTAACCAATGATCAATGGAGGATCGGTAGGAGCTTAAGGAGCAAGATATGTTTATAGGGGTAAAACGATAGTTTTGACCTAGCTATAAATACGTATGACTTGTGGTGTGTTCTTAAATTTATTTTCTTAAATTGGACATAAATATATCTACAGTGAGAAGAGTGCAACTATGAGAATATTAGTTGTGTGTCTTGATAGTGAACAAATAGTGATTAATTCAGTTTAAAGAGTTTAACCAATTAATTGCAAATCATTGGAGTTCATGATCTGTAGGTCCATAAGATCCTCTAATAGCTCGTAAAATTATTTTGGATTAGTGAATTGAGTAAATTTGACTCGATAAGATTTGAAATTAGGGTTTTGACTTTAATTCAATCAGGGTTTCTATTAACTTTATTGATAAAATTGAAACGTTTATTTTTTATCGAAATTGAATGAAATTGAAGAGTTAAAAATATTTAAATAATGATTTAAATATTGATGAGTATAATATAATACTTAATATTTAATATTAAATTTAATTAATTAAATTAGTTTAATTAATTATCCAATTTCTTGAAATTGTTCAAAATTAGTAATTTAATTAATTGTATTTTGAATTTATTCAAATTATTCAAAATAATAAAACTAAAATTGAAATTTTTTTAAATTGTTTTAATTAAATTAGATTAATCAAATTAAGAAAAATATAATTAGTTATAAACTAAAAGTGGGAAATTCCAATTGGATTTTTACTTATTTTAGCACCTCATGCCACATCAATTTCAATTAAAGTGTTGAACTTCAATTAATGTCATCAAATCATTTTTTTTTTTTTTTTTTGCATGATCTTCATGCATAAATTGAAGTGTTGAACTTCAATTAAGGTCATGCAATAAATTTTTAAACTAGAAATTCCGTAGAAATTAAGGATCCTAAAAACTATCTTCAATCTCATTCAAATTAAACTCAATTCAGTATTTCCACCACACAATTCAAGCTAGAGAATAGTAAAGAAGGTTTTTTTGATGGTCTATTGAAATATTGAAGCATCAATTCGTGGATCTTAGCTAGTTTTGAAGTATTATCATCAAAAGTATTGTGTTTTAAACCCTCTTCAAAATTATGTTCAATTGCACTGTTTTTAACTTAAATTAAATGTAATTAGAGTACTTATTGATTCTGTTTTTTTTTTTTTTTTTCCGTTGCATGTTAGTTTACTCTATCAATTAGAACATTAAGCAAGACTGGCCACATCCAAATGAACGGAAGAAGAGTTCAAAATTAATCTCATAAAATTCAAAGAAAAGCCTATTAACCTTAACAACCGATGTTGTGGCCTTCAATCGTTCATCAGATCCAAATCATGGTGCCAAGATTTAACATTAAAGATCAAAATACAAGGAAATATCATGAGTTTTAGCCTAGAATGGCCAAAATCGAGCAAAATACTCTGCAGGTCGGTCTAACTCTCTTCTTCCTTTAACTTAATTTGGAAAGAATTGCTTTTATTTAATTTGGCAAGATTATAAAGAGATCTGAATGCTTGAGGATTGCCCAGTCCCCTGGCATTCCAACACATAATTTTCATAATCCAAGGCAGAACTGTTATGTAGCCCAAAGCGATATTAACTTCAATCAAAGATGATTCTCAACTTGATTCTTTATGTTTTTTGTCTCATTTTCTTTCAAAGTTATCACTTATGATTAATTTTCTTTTTTGGTTTTTGGTAGTGGCTTCTTCAATATTAAGATCCATCTGTTCCTTGGTTCTTCTTTCCCACGATTTTAATTAAGTAGGTGGAGGGGATAGATTGGTATTTCAAATATTAGAGGGTTGTTGATTATTTTGGATTTTGGTCTTTCCCAATTGAGGTTTTTTATTTATATAATCTATTTTCTTTTTTGTTGAATTAGTTTTCAGACTCCTTTTTCCTCATAAAGTCAGGTACAATATTAAGATGATATTCGGTATCTGGATGACTTGTAGATCTCTAAGGTAAGTTCAGGTTAAGATTTTTGGGTTAGTTTGCATTTGTCCTTGTTGATTATGTGGTTTTTTAAAAAAACATAGCATTTGTTGTCTGGTCTAGTTGAGGTGTAGAAGATATTTTTTGTGGAGAATCAAATCTTTGATCATCTGAAGGGTTATCTGAGAATTTTCTAATAAGTTTTGGAGAGCTTTGAAACCTCAACCAAGGGTCATATTGTATTGAACAATTATTGAGGCTATAGGGGAAAGCTTGTGGTACATTGCATCTTTTGAAACATGTCCAATTATTCCACAAGAATAACAAAAATCAAGTAATCTTTAATATTTAATTGCAATCCATTTTTCTGATGTCGATTATGAAAGTTGAACTTTCACTAGTCTTCCGAGGGGTTTTTTGATGTCCATTAAGATTTTTAAACTCATTGTTTCCCCAGCACAAGTCATCTTCATCACACTGAACGTCTAAAATTTTTTCTATGTGATCACCAATCTTTCTTGCCATTACTTTGTTCTGGAAACCAAGTGGGGGATTTATGAGTCGTATCCAAAAGCCCACTTTATCGAATTTGAGATCAGTAATTTGTTTGTCGGCTCCTGGTTCTTCTAAAGTTAAAAGGTGATTATCAAAAAGCCATGGGCCAGTCAAAGAACCTATTTTTTATCTAGAGATCTCCCAAATTTGAAAATAAAGAGGTTTTTCTCAATTATTTGGATACTTATTCCATTGTTTATTTTCCATGCGTTGTTAAAGGCATTTTTTAGGACATTTCCAGCGATAATTATTTGTGATTGCAATTTTTCGCTTAAGCAGTGGTTGAGTCGGCTATTAACTTCATGAGTTATTTTAGAGTAAAGTATGATCAGGGATCTGTCTTCTTCATGAGTTTCACTTCTTTATCACTTTGATTATAGGGGAGAAGATGAATCTATTGATGGTTCCAAAGTTCTTGAAGGTGGAGAAGTATGGTGGAGATCTCAAAGGTTCTCTGGGATTTCGATGTTCACGACTTTCGAGGGGGAGGACGGATCTATGAGTGGTTTCGAAGATTACTTCGAATAGAAAGGGAAGAAAGGTTCTACAATGAGACTTTGTTGATATTTCCTCACGAAAGAGGAATTTGAGGGGATCATTGAGGTCAACTTTTTTTTTTTATTCCCATGGATTTATTAAGTTTTCAATGGGGTAAACATGACCTGAATTTAGTTTTTAATATGTCAAATTTTTTTCATTTAAATATCTAATAGATTCAAAACATTTAATTTTGTGTTGTATAAGATCATTTTATTTTAATATTATATTTAATAGGTCCGGTTAACTTTTTGAAAAAATGGTCAAATATGATTAAAAAAATTATTTGATTTTTTTAAGTAAAATTTATTACATTTAAAATTGAAACTTCACTTATTATATTAAATTATTTTAACAATATGGATATAAAAATTTTAGTCAACTAAATTCCCTCATAAACAAATAGCGGAATTAATGTTGTCATTTTCATACCAGTTTGTCTCTATCTTATATTTTCGAATTTTAAAAAAATCTAATAACTTTTTCAACTTTCAAATTTGTGTTTATGATAGATTTTTTTAAACTTTTAAAATTTTTAAAAATTACTTGATCTATTAAATATAAAAGTAAGTTTATGTTAAAGAAACTCCAAAATTTCAATTTGATTTCGAGTAGGTGGATAATTTTCAAATGTTAAAAGGACCTATTGAACTTTTTAATATTAAGAGTTTAAGTACACATTGAACAGTTTTTTTAAGATAATATCTATATTTGATATAAAATTGAAAGTTTCGAAATGGGCTCATTTTAAAGTTCATGAACTAATAATAGACACAAATTCAAAAGTTTAAGATTCTTAGACTAATATATACCTATTTAGACAGGTAATAATTAAACCATAAATATAATATCAACACATTTTTATCAACAATTATTTAAATTATCCAATTTTTTACATTTGTTATCAAATATACATCGAAAACGTCAAAATAAGTATACTTATATATCATTTTTTTTCATTGATTATCCATTTCTAAATTTCTATTGTCAAAGCCCTAAGATAAAAGTATTTATCACTTATCGCTTGAATATGTACACTTGCATAATCTTTAGTTATGACACTTATGTTGCATTAGCTACATTTTGGAGAGCAACATACTTTTATGTGATGCTTGTAACACCGACTCTAATGTTTAAGTTAGATTAGATTTTTAAGAATGGATTGTCCTAGTTTTAAGAAAAACTATACTATAGGAGTTTGGAAGATTTTTCATACCTCATTTATTGTATCTTATTTTAGCATACTTTTAAAACTAAGGTGGAATCTATTATGTGTAATTAACTTGAATTCAAAAAGATAAATTTATGGTGTGAATAAAGGGCATATGGTACTCCTGTAGTACTAGAAATTTTCTTCCTAGTTATGGACATTTATATCTCTACTTTATTGTCAAAGTATATTGTTTTATGAAATGATCAACGATCCACCACTACAAAAATCAAGTTCTATAATATATATATATAACAAGTGAAATGTAATACAACAAAAATTAAATACGTCTTTATTATGATCAAAACTTGCTTTGAACAAGATGATAATTTTCAATACGGTAGATTTAAGTTTTTCCCATATGAAAAACATCCATCTCAAAATTTAATATATACCCAAATGAATTTCTTTTAATTTCATTTCTCCGATTTGATAGCAACACCAAACTTAACTTATGTGACACATTACTTTTTAATCTTATCATTTACATGTGTGTTGGATGACAATTAAATTCACCTTCACTTACTAGTTTAAGTTTTTTGATCAATCAGTGATTTAAGATGGTATCAGAGCAGGTAGTCTAGGAAGGTCCTGTATTCAAGCCCTTACATTATTCTTTCCTCCTCAATTAATATTGATTTTCACTTGCTGGGTCTATTTCATACTTCAAGCTCACAAGTGCGAAAGAGTGTTAGATGATTGTAACGACCGGATCCTTACATATTATGGTCCGACCACTACGACGTGCATGCTTAGACTTTTCTATTATGAGATGAGTTTTGGTAAAAATCTCAAAAAAACATATCTAAGATTTTATTAATTAGGTAAAAACTATATAAAAAGATTATTTTACAAAACACCAAGATCTATAAAACACTAGCGTAGTGATACAAAAATGCATATGGCTATAATAGTGAGTTTGATGGTTGGCCATTTGAGCGACGTCCAGTTCTGCCACCTACGCTGTATCCTTACCTACAAAGTTATAATATACCCAGAAAGTAGTTCCCACTTAAGGTAGTGACCAAATGTACAGTCACTACAACATGTCATGAAAAACATATGATTGGGACCCAAAAACATAAACTTATAATAACATTGAGGTGTGTTCTGTAACAAACCCAGATTTGTAGCAATATACTACAGAAAATTAAATATTGAAATTTAATTGGATGAAATAATAAAATACCGTAATCTTAATTTAGGAAGAGAGAAACAATTAAAAAAATAATAAATAAATAAATAAATAAAAAATAAAAATAAAAGAAAATTGGAAAAAAACGAAGTGGGAGAGAGCGAGACACTAATTGAATAATAAATAAATAAATAAATAAAAGAAAAATGAGAGAGAGAGGAGATTCGAAGAGAACAGATTAAAGAGAGAATTGAGAAGCAGAGGCGAGATTGAAGGAAAATTGGAGAGAGCGAGAATTGCAGCGAGAAAACTGGAGAGGGGAGAGAATACTGAAGAGAGAGTTGCGCGATCGAAGGGAATTGGAGAAACGAGAAACCCTAGCAACCGAGGCTAGTGAATTGAGGTTTGGCAAGAGTAGAGAGAGCAAGATCCCTGAAGAAGAGCAAAGATTGAAGGAAAAAATCAGAGAGAGCGAGAATTATAGCGAAGAAACTGGAGAACGAGATTATAGCGAGAAAGCTGGAGAGAGTGAGACGGAAAGAAAATTTGAGTTCGAGAGGGAGAAAGCAGGATTCCCAGTGAGAAAGCTGGAGAGAGCGAGATTCCTAGCAAGAAAGCTGGAAAGAGCGAGATCTGAGAGCAGGGAGAGCGAGAATTTGGACGGAGCGAGATGTTTTGACAAAGCGAGATTGGGACAGAGCGAATTCCTAAGCGAGAAAAACTGGAGAGAGCAGGATTCTGAGAGCAGAATGAGCGAGATTTGGATAGAAGCGTGAATTATGGCATTGAATTTAGCCCCATATTGATTATACATAGAAAAACCCTAAAATTGAATACAAACAAAGAATGATGACGTAAGGGAAAACGTTAGCCAAGATTAGGTGTCTTATTGAGAGGAATCCATAAACCAATAGTAATTTTAAAGAAAGCCACCTGTAGGATGATTTGTCACACTAAGAAGAGCTGAAAACTACTATAAATAGGACCCTTTGCCTAAAGATTTAAACCATTCTCAAACAAATCTCAATAAAAAAGAATCGTGTGAAAGAGTAAGTGTGAGTGAGGAAGTTCTGTAAGATTAAAAAAGAGAAAAGCTCGGGTAAGGTGTTGTCCAAATTTCTTCCCAAATTTCCTTATAGTTAAAAAAAGGGAAAGCTCTACTAATCAAATCATAAAAGAAAAAAAAAATAAGGAATAACTAGATCACGTAAGTAGTTTATCTCACCCTCTTTTAAGTTCTATGGTAGTGTACCTTTATTATGTTACATGACTATGTTAATTGTTATATTGCCATAACATGTTTAGAACACGTTTATCTAAAAGGGACCCCATGCATTATGTTTGTTCACGATTACGTTAAAATCAAGTTTTAATTAGGTGTAAGTTATGCTTCCAATCTAATCTTAAGTTTATGCTAATGGTTGGATATTGGATGCGACTCTGGCCCTACTGACTGCATGACCCGCTAATCATCAGATGGGTTAGTTTCCGCTTAAGTCCTTATTTCCTATCAGGGCGAGAAATTTATGCTTCCAGGGGCTGGTTAGGGCATGTATGGTTGCACCCCTCCAGGCCTAATCTTACAATTATGTTTTACGCTAGGGACTAGCAGGGTATGTATGGTTGCACCCCTCTAGTCTAATATTACGTTTATGCAATGGTTGATGTTGGATGTGACTCTGGCCTACTGACTGCATGACCCACTAAACATCAGAATGGGTTAGTTTTCGCCTTAGGTCCTCATCTTCCCTATCAGGGTGGAGAGATTTAATGTTTGGAAGCATAAACCGACCACCACATGTTATTATACGTTTTCGGTCCCGATCATATGTTTTCATGACATGTTGCTTGTGATTGTGCATTTGGTCACTACCCTACGTGAGAATTACTTACTGGGTATATTATATATGCTCATCCTATATTTTTTCAAAACTTTGTAGGTAAGGAACATAGCGTAGAATGGCAGAATTGAGACGTCGCTCAAATAGCCAACCATCAAACTCACTAATCATAGGCATATGCATTTTGTACCACCATGCTAATGTTTTATGGATCCTGGTGTTTTTGATAAATTACAACTTTTTTTTTTATATAGTTTTTCTATCTAATTAATAAAATTTAGATATGTTCTTTGAAATTTTCACCAAAACTCATCTCATGATAGAAAAGTCTAAAGTATGCATGTCATAGCGGTCGATCATAATGTATGAGGATCTGCGTTCTTACATGGTCGGTTATGCTTCCAACGTAAGTTTCCTCTCCGCCTTGATAAGGAAGATGAGGATCTAAGCGAAAAACAACCCATCTGATGATTAGCAGATCATGCAACCAAGTAGGGCCATAGTCGCATCCAACACTAATCATTAGCATAAAGCGTAAGGTTGGACTAGAGGGGTGCAACCATACATACCCTACTAGTCCCTAAGCATAAACATAACGTAAGATTGGGCTTAGAGGGGTGCAACCATACATGCCCTATCAGCCTGGAGGAGGATAAGATACCTAATTAATAATAAAAACTTGATTTAACATAATTGGTGAACAAACATAATGCATGGGTCCCTTGTAGAGAAACATGTTTTTAAACATGTGAGATTGCAAACTAAGAATAAGAACATAATAAGAGCAACATTTCAAAATACACTACCATAAAAGCACTTTAAAACGATAAGGTGAGATAAACTACTTACCTTGAACTGCGATCCTAGTTATTCCTTATTATTCCTTATGGTTTATTAGTAGAGCTTTCCTCTTTAAATCAGAAGGAAAATTTTGGGCAGCACTTCCCTTGCGTTTCCTCTTCTCTAAACTAACAGAATCATTCACCTTCTCAACACATTTTTACTACTGAGTTTTGTTTGAGAATACCGTTTAACTTCCAACCTAAAAGCCTCCTATTTATAGTCATTTCCAGCTCTTCTCTATTGTGACAACTCATCCTAACACATGGCTTATTTTTAAATTATTAGGTTTAAGAATTTTCTTAATAAGACACCTAATTTTAGCTAACGTTTGCCCTTACATCATCCCACCGTTTGTTTTGTATTCATTTTTAGGGTTCTCCATGTATAATCTATAAGATGTGGCCAAATTTCAATGTATAATCCACGCTTCTGTCCAAATCTGCTCTCTTTGTTTCTCAAGAAATCTCGCTCTCTTTCCAGTTTTTTTCTTTCTCACTGGGTTTTGGTTCTTGTGACTCTCCGTCTCGCTGGTTTGGGCTTTCGCTTTTGCCTCTCGCGTCTCGCTCTCGTTCTGTCTCTCGTTTCTGCTCATCGCTCTCACGCCCACTTTCTCGTTGAGAAATCTCGCTCTTTCCATCTCCGCTCTCTCCATCCTGCTCTCTCTAATTTTCTCTCCAATCTCACTAGTTTTTCAACAGCGTGAGTTGCCTTCACTGCTTGTGGATTCCACTTCCCTTTTTAACTCTTTCAAATTTTTAAGAGTATATGGGCAATTAATTCACCTCCAATTCTTCAATGAGAGCAGTGCCCAAAAACAAAAAAGTATCTAACTGCCCTTTGTCTCCTGAATTAGCTAGCGTCCAACTTCTAATTAATCCTTCCTGATTCTGCCCCCTTAGTCATTATTTTTGGATAATTAATAAATTTCTTATTTTTTTCCAATTCTAAATTTCCACCGGTTTTCCTATTAAGTTTATATATTTTTCATTCTTAATTATATATTTTATTTATTTTCCTGCTTTCTAAAATAAGGTTTAGGGTATTACATTTACCACCCACATTTAAATAAAATTTCGTCTGCTTAACATTAGACATTTAATTTCTTGTAGTGTATGCGTAACAAATTTGGGTTGTTACAATGATAAACATTAAATTTATATTCACCACACTAGCTTAAGTTTTTAGGTCAATCGGTAATTTAAGAAGTGGGTTCCTTTAACATTTTGTTTTATTTGTTATCCTACTATTTTTTTTAAAATTGAAATTTAATACAAGCTTGGATTCATACATAAATGTATTTGTAAGTCATATTCATTTGTAAATGATCCAAATTGTATGACATGCACAATGTATTCCTTTTAAAGTTCTAGTATAACCGAGTTTATTACTGTCATTTTACTTTTTTAAAATACTTTCTATATTTGGGAGTTATTTTTAGAATCTTTAATTGATACAGTTACTTTGGCTATTTTTATGGTATATTTTTACACTTTGTCAATTTAAAGTTGTTACAGAATACACTATAAAATTACTACAACTTGGATTTTAAAAAATCCACCGCTCTCAATTAATAATCTTCCACAAACATACACATTCAATCCAAGAGATATGGAAACTCCGAAGTTTTTTTATCCTGTCTATTGGTGTCATGATTCATACTTTCCTGCTTTATTTCATCAGGTATTATTTCTCTCTCTCAACTATATATAATTTCATAAGGGGATTTTCAAAATAATAAAAATAAATAATAAAACTATTTTAATAAAATAACAAAATTTTATCTTATGTGATAGACGTTGATAGAAAGACTGATAGATGCTATAGAACTCTATCAGTGTCTATCAATATTTTTTTGTTATAATCTGTAAATAATTTCCGTGAAAATTTCCCATTTTATAATGTATTTTTTTTTTCATTTTTCTAATTTAAAGCAACATTATTAAATGTGTTAATTCTTGGTCACATGACAGCAAAAGGGGATGGTTTTTGGACTTGTGTTATACCATGTTCGAAGATTGATGAGATGTGTCATGTAATACTGCAATGCATTGAACAGGAACGAGGTGGTGGGTTTTTGTATTCCCAAAATACCTGGTGTTTCTGATGAAAAAGTTTGTTGTTGCAATAATTGATGAGCAAAGAAAGACATTTGTATACTTTTTCGTTTAAACTTTGAAATAAATTTATACGTCTAATTATAAATTTTATTTTATTTTATCTTAACCATTCTTTTTTTTATTTTTGTTTTTTTCTTATTTTTTATGATGACAATAAATCTTCGTCATAAAAATTCTTTGTTGCCAACATATAAAGAATATATTAAACATTTTAAAAAAATGTCATAGAAATGTTGTATAGTTACAATTATAATAATACACTAATATGTTATAATTGGATTGTATCACTACTCTATAAAATGCTATTACAAGTACGTTACATCTAAGCTAAAATGATTAAATTATGATATTACATCATTATTAAATACATTTTCAATTTTAAAATTTAAAATGTTTTGATGTCAAATAATTCAGAAAGTTCGTAAATCGGCTTCTTGATAGTAATCAATGAAGAAGCCTAATTATGAAGCCAATATTAACTAAAGGAATAAGAACCAGGAAATACCAAATTTTATTGCCAAATTACAAAATTAAAGGTAGCTAAATATAATTATCTAACGGTATAGTCTCGAATTCTATGTAATTAACTAAACTAAATATTTTCAATCCGAACAAAACACTATTTAATTAATACCACCTTTTTTATACTTAGTTTTGCCTGATTATTATAGTCATGATGATAGTTCTTAAATTATGTTCATAATCAAATCCTTGGAAACTTGGTTTGAAGAACATACTTAAACCACACAATTAGTTTCCCTACTTTGGCAAGCCAAAATTATGTCTACATCTATTTGACTGATAATTAAGACTTTTAAGTATGTTTTGAGCTCTTTTAAAAGTTTAAAGTAAAAAGTTGTCAAACATTTTAATGTTCATGAACTAATAATAGACATTTTAATGTGCTACATTTTGGAGAGTAACACATACCATCGTAGTGCTTGTCATACTTTGCTTGCTTAGTCAGATTAGATTTTCAAGAATAAATGTCGATATACTACTAATACACTAATAATACACCGGAAATTAGTTTTTTTATGAGCATTGATACAATATCGATAAACTAATTTATACTTGAAATGAATTTTGAATAAATGTCTAATTGATCAAGTGAAAGAGGAGACATCGTAAACCTCTCT
>NW_024065058.1:0-1008 GCF_009727055.1 Benincasa hispida
CAACCAGTTTACACAAAACTTACCAAAACTGAAAAATTGGACGACGGGGCTGACGTCGACGAGGAGAGTGGCAGTCGACTGGTGTAGCAGCGAAACAGCGGTGCTTGCGGCGGCAATGGAACGACGAGGCTGGCGGTGCTGCTCGCAACGTCGACGGAATGGCGAGGTGAGGCTGGCGGCGCTGCTCGCGGAGTCGACGGAACGACAAGGTGAGGCTGGTAGCGATGGCGAGGAGGTCACGGTGACGTTGCATGCGGTGGCGAGGAGCTCATGGTGGCTGGAAGGCGGACGGCGGACGGTGTTGGCGGCTAGGGTAGGAAGGAAAAGAAGAAGAAGAAGAGAAAATGAGGCTACTTGCGTGTGGAGAGAGAGAGAGAAAAAGAAAATTTACCTTTTTTTTTTTCGTTTTTCTTTTCTCTTTTCTTTAACCTTTCCACAAATATATATAACCAAATTAAACTCTTCCTTTTCCCTTAAAAAAATAAATTCTTTAATTATCTCCCAATATATATATATACTTATATATATTTTTTCCTTTTCCTAAAAAAAAAAGAATCTAATATACACATTTAATTATCTCCATAGATAGCCAAATCTCCCAAAATACAAGCCAAAATAAAACTCAAATAATTCCAAACAATTAAATCATATTTTACCTTGGCCAAAAGAAAAAAAACATAAATCTCACATAATTTATCCAAGTAGCCAACAATAAAAAAATTTAATTACAAAATAAAAATAAGGATGTTACAGTTCAGCTATCGGTCTTTAGTGGAGTGCCTGGCAGTTAACGGATGGTGGATCCCGTGACTAAGGAGTTTAGTCAGTTATTCATGTACCGTTGGATCTTCGAGCTTCGACCTATACGATAGGTCTCTGCCATCTCCTACATGCCCAGTCATGTACGCGATCGTTGTTTCGTCTGTTCGTCTGCCTCATACCAAGTCCGAACAAAGCCCACCCTCTGGATTCTCACATCGAGAATACCAAGGTCGCCTTGTTGGTTGT
>NW_024065059.1:0-13668 GCF_009727055.1 Benincasa hispida
CATTAGCTATACGATAGCTTGAGATCATACACAATCGTGTAAGAGTTTTCTATACGATAGTCACTTATCTTCTAAACGATCAGAGTATACAGTCCATACGATAGACTAAATTCATCTCCCACTTACTTGATCGTCTATATGATTTGTAAAATTCCTCCTACCCTCTACCAAATCCTATAGAGCCCACAACTTCTGGATTCTCACACCGAGAATACTAAGGTAGTCTTCTGGTGGTGTCTTCTTTCTATTCGAGGGACGTATGTAGATTTGTTCTTGTTCGAGGATATAGCAGAGGCGTGACGTTCATGTTGGTGAACGATCGTGCAGTAAGTTCGAGGGAACGAGAAGAATAGTTTTTCAAGGGTAAGTTTGCTTGAACCTTAGTATTTCCCTTTTGTGAAGCATGTTGTAATTTAGAGTTTTTTGTATAACTATTATTGTTTGATTGTAAATGTGTAGGTTCTATCACAATGGGGTTTGAAACGATCTCGCTTCCGCTCACGGGTCTCTTTGTTAAGAGTTCCTACAATGTGACAGGTGAAGGTTTGTGAAAACCATGCAGAAGTATGATTGGACCTTAATTTCATTTACCTTACAGAAATATGAAAAACTCAAAGGACAAAAACTTCATACATTAAAGAAAATTACAACATGCTTTAAGAAAACTAAAAAGGAATTAAGGTTTTGAAGTAAATTAACACTTGAGGTCACAAATCTTCATAATTCTTCTCCTTGGTCATGAACGTTTCCGAATTCCTTGAATCACAAACAAAACCAAAAATAGCAACCCAAATCCAAACTCGAATACCATCACGAAGTAACCTCGATATTCTCTATAAGGTGAGAATACAAGAGAGAGTTGTGGACTTTTCTTAATTTTGGAAAGGGAATAGTATATTTTATAGAGGAGAAATTTCTTGTAGAGAGAAATCACTTGGGAAGAAGGGTAACAATTGTTCTTTGCGAAAAACTCAAGGGAGAAATAAGAAGAACGTCTTCCAACATCCCCTATCCTACGATCAAATCGAGAGAATTAAGGGGAAGTTATATTAACTCCCACCCTTAAAATTCAAATTTAAATTAAAAACCTAATTTTTTAATTTAATTAATGTAATATAATTATATAATAACTAAATTATCATATAATATATATTATACTTATATATTGTATCTAATAAAACATATAATCTATAGTTTATAATCTGTCTCTTATACACATCTAGATGTGTATAAGAGACAGGAATATAACCAATCAATAGTGCATTGACCTTTCACAAATTGCTCATAAGTACAGCTAGGCCAAATTACCATTTTACCCCTGTAGTTACATCTAACTCCTTATCCCTCTAATTAACAATAAATCATAGTCCAACTATGACCAAACCCTTCTCAAGCCAGGAGAGGGTGTGGCGCCACATAGTTGAAGCCCCAGACTCAGCCCTTAAGGGAGCAATTTCTTTACTTTCTCTAACTATAGAGAATGAGTAAATTCTTTCTTGTGTAGTTGCATTCCCAGCTCCCAATCATACGAATCCTCAAAATAATAGGCATATTGAGGCGGCGATACTAACCATTCTCACCCATGCAGATCAAAGAACCACCTTCATAGGTAGGAGTTCATAACTTACTCAGGATTCAGGTCAAGTCACCTATGGTCATCCTGGTGAAATGTAAGTCTCTTCTATCAATGGTACTATATAGTGAGACTATTCATTTCATGGTCTGGACTTATACAAATTCTTTGTATAGAACACTCCTACTCACATGTCTCCACATGAGTGATCCGGATCAGATTATTTATAGCACTTTACAACAATTGTAACAACTACAAAGTGGACCGTATTCGTAATGTCACCAGGATAAAGTACCCAGCCTTATTCATCTAGTACAGACCATTTAGGTTATCAATTAAACATGATCCACCTGTATATCTCCACATACATGTTTAAGTTACACAGAAGATAACATTGAATCTTAATTTATTGGTTTTGTGGGTTAATGCTATTAAATGTCAAATAAAATACCTCAGATTTTCTTACATAAATAAATTATTTATACATTACAATTACAAACTACAGGATCCACGAGATTTAGGGCATCAACCTCAACACCAAGAACGTTCTAGAGGTGCATGATGGCTATATTTTCCAATTTCTTAAAAAAGTTTGTTGAGATTTTCATGGATGATTTTTCAGTATTCAAAAATTCATATGAGGAGTGTTTGATTAATTAGAGGTTGTTTCCCAATGATGCGAGGAGACGAATCTGGCGTTGAATTAAGAAAAGTGTCATTTTATGGTAACCGAATGTATAGTACTTAGATACAAAGTCTCAAAGGATGGTTTGGAAGTCGATCCTGCTAAGATCGAGGTGATTCTGAACTTCCTCCTCCAGCTAATGACAAGGTGTTGAGAAGTTTCTTAGGTGGCTTCTACACTGAAAGAATTGAATTCCTCATTGGAAGCGCGTGAACACATGTGCAATCGAAATTCATTTTGAAAATCGTGAAAAATAGAGACAAATGCTTTACAAGATAAACATAAGGTAATATATGTTGCACTACAAGAATTTTGGTTATTCCCGACGATATTTCTCTCGACGACCAAAAAAGCGTCGGCGATTGTAACCTCTCCCGACGATAAAAATAAGGGGTCGGCATAACTTTTTATCCCGACAATCTACAAAAAAACCGTTGGGATTTTAAATACTCCCTGACAGTCACCTAAGAAACCATCGGACTTATTGCACTTTTGCCTGACGAATATATTCAACCGTCTGGCTTTTTACTTTCTCCCGATGGTGTGCAATAACCGTGGGGAGTTATTATAAGCCCTACAATGTTCAATTATTCATCGAACAAGGTGTGCAGTATACAAAACCCATCTACTGGAATTTTTATGTTATCCCGATGGTACTAAGACTACCTTCAGAATTTTCTAATCAAGTCGGACGATTTCGTGTAACTGTCGGATATTGTAAGAGACTTTTCGAATTTGGTGAATATAGGCCTACGGTTGTGTGGTTAACCGTCGGTCGTTATGAACTATATCCCAACGGTCTTCAATCAACCGTTGGGTATTTGAATTTTGGCCGAGGGTGATTAGTCAACCGTCAGGGACTCGAAGAGTCTTTTTGGAATTTAGTGAACTATGGCCGACTGTTGGATCAGACCACCATCAAGATTGCGAGTCTTTTTATAACTTGGTGAACTTCGGCCGACAGTTGTGTCAGACTACCGTCGGGAGTTCCAACTATACCCTAATAGTGGTTAGTCGACCATCGGGCTGTCTCTTATACACATCTAGATGTGTATAAGAGACAGCCTTTGTGCATGAACACGTGCATGCTATCGAATCCAAATCTAGAAAACTAAACAAAAGTAATTTTTAAAAAATTGGTTTTGTTTTTAGAATTTGGTTATAAATTCAATTTAAGAGGTGTCCAACATAATTTTCAAAAATCAAATAGTTATTAAACGGAGTCAAAATTTGAACTTTGCAACTGGAAAATAGTGGAATGTTATTGTGTATTAAAACATGTAAGAATAGAATCACGACTCATACTACTAAACTTTTAACATTAATACAACCAATGTGCCCTAAAGTGTTGAATAGTTTGCTCTCTACGGTTACTAATAATGTTGTAGGTGTTGGCGAAAGTTCAAATTTTTGAGTTACACAAAAAAAGTTACATTTGTTTTGGTTGGATAAATATGTTGAAGAATCTAATATACATCCGTTAGGTAGATGGAATATAATCTGTCTCTTATACACATCTAGATGTGTATAAGAGACAGTCTGTCTACTGTGTAATCTTTGAATATGAGGAATTGTGAGAACCATTCTTTCAGCCTGTTCCTCTGTTTTTGAGGAATTTGATTCTGAAATCCATGAATCTCAAGTATTTACATCTTGTTTTTTATCAAGAATATTGTTATATATTTAATTATTATCTCTAAAAGTGCTATCCTTTGTGCATGAACACGTGCATGCTATCGAATCCAAATCTAGAAAACTAAACAAAAGTAATTTTTAAAAAATTGGTTTTGTTTTTAGAATTTGGTTATAAATTCAATTTAAGAGGTGTCCAACATAATTTTCAAAAATCAAATAGTTATTAAACGGAGTCAAAATTTGAACTTTGCAACTGGAAAATAGTGGAATGTTATTGTGTATTAAAACATGTAAGAATAGAATCACGACTCATACTACTAAACTTTTAACATTAATACAACCAATGTGCCCTAAAGTGTTGAATAGTTTGCTCTCTACGGTTACTAATAATGTTGTAGGTGTTGGCGAAAGTTCAAATTTTTGAGTTACACAAAAAAAGTTACATTTGTTTTGGTTGGATAAATATGTTGAAGAATCTAATATACATCCGTTAGGTAGATGGAATATAATTTACGAGCAAGATCGTGGCCTTATCTTCTAAGAAAGGGAATCATATTTACTAGAAACATCACCACTCTATGAATTTATTCTTCCAATAATGGACTTAGAGTCTCAACTACGTACGCATCTAATCTTTATACTTAATTACCACCCAAAAAGAACATATGGAATCAATTAAATGGACTAAAGTTTGAATTTTAGACTCCCAATCTTCACAAATTATAAATATAAAAAGGGTTATGATTAGTATTGAGCTTTTATGCTTGTGTTTAAAAGGATTATAAACTGTAAAGAGGTATCTATCAAGTTTTTGAATTATCTAAAATTTACATATTCATTAGACACAAAATTAATAAAATTAATAGCTTATGATCCAAATAGCTTATGAAGGAAATATTGGGATTGTTAATCTCAAGTTTTATGTTTAGTTAGGTTAGTGATTGATAAAATAAGGTAATAATTACATGTTTTTATTGGTATTTCAAACCAATCAAAGATCCAAATAGCTTATGATCTAAGTTTTATGTATAATTTTAAAGTTGAGTGCTATGGTTTTGAGGTGATTTTAGGCTTTAAACTATTACCTCAAAATGTTTGAGACGCTTTATGTTAATTTGATAATACATAAGAAGAAGGTTGATTGTTATGCTCTATTATATATGTTTGTTTGAATATGTATGTTATGTTTGAAAATTATATATCTTTGTTTGAACATATTTGAAGAAAGTTGATTGCTATGCTCTATTATGCATGAATATGTATGTTATGTTTGAAAACTAATATGAAAGATTCAACACATAACAAAACCCTTTTCTTGAGATAAGTTAACTATAACATTAATATCAATATACACTCAATTTGATTAATCAATTGATAATCTATAGAAAATTAGACACTAAGAATTAGTAGATTCTTATCTTAAATTTTATCATTTTGATCCATAAAAAGTAAATAAAATGAAAATGAAAAGGGATCATAATAGTTACCTTTTTAAGGTAAGAAAACTAAAATGAACATCGAAAATAAAATAACTAAAATAAATCAAAGACGAAAATGTGAATGTGAATGTGCCATGCTTATCTTCTTTAATCATATGTTATGCTTATCTTTGGAATTCAAATATGTGAATGTGCTAAAATAAGTAGCAAAGGCCTAAAATTTAATCGTTGTTAGTCTAGATTGATCATCTAGATTAACATACTAAAATTGAATCTAACGCCAAATGGGTTAGGTCAATTTTGGTTTTCATAAAATTGTTCTAGGAAAATAGCCTAGATATATAAGATCAAAAGAGAGATAAGGATATATTTAGGAGTGATTCTAAAATAGTTTAAATGACTTTTTTCATTTTCAAAATCACACTTAAATGTACTTTTATTCATTCAAAACCACGTACAATAAGTAAATGAAATAATATTACAAGTCAGAAATTGGAACTAATTGTCTAAATCATACAGGTTCAACTTATCGCATATATTATTAAAAATGGATAAAGAGTGGATTAAGATTAGGAACAAGTTATCAACTGAGTTGGAATGGATGATGTGTGGATGATGTGTATGCAGTCATGAATCACGCTTCTCGATAATAAATGTGATACTACATTCTAAAATAATGTATGCAATGCTGATGATATGCGTTCATGTAGTACGCGCATGTCACAAGTTTTCTTGCGCTGGAACCAGGTAAAATTCAAACTCAAGTTTCTCAGAGTGATCTGAGGTCGAACACGGGGATTGTGATGATCAATGTGATACTAATGTGATATATGCTACCGAAAACAAAATAATAATGAATTATATTGGAAAAGTAGAATGCGGTGACAATTAAATAAATAAACAAGTAAATAAACAAACAAACAACTGTGAAGATGTGCAAGTATTTGATGGAATGCGATGGCAAGTCTTCTGAAATGTGTCAGAAAGAGAATGGGTTGGGGGAAAGGACATCGCAAGTTCATCAATCCTGTTGAGGACGTAACTAAGGTTCTGTTTTCCCTTGGCTTACACCTCTCAGTGGTCGGCTGCGTTCCCATATCTCTATGGTGAATCATGGATGAATGTTATGAATGCAAGGTTGTTTCCATCTCTGGACATACTTCTTGCTTTAGTTAACGCATTCTTCCAACCTTCTTTCGAGAGGTGGATTAACATCTTCCTTCTACTTTCAAAGGTGAAGATGTCATTGAGCATGCGTTAGCTAAACTTGGTTGATTTCTTCAACGTTTTATCCTTCCCCCTTACCCTAGGGGATTAGTTACACATAGTGAAAGAAATGGAAGACGAATGTATGGTGGAGAATAGAGAAATGACGATGAATATGATAATGATATTTAAAGATAACGATAAAGCGTTTGGTACAGATGGATGAATGAAAGATTGGAAATGAACACAGCTGATGAATGGAAAGTGAGAACAAATAAGGAAAATGTGTCAATGTCTTGACACGGATCCCAATCAGAGACGATTTGCTTTGCGGCGTGTAGGAGGAGTGTGGTGGAAAACTTCCTTCTCAGGATAGTTCCCTGGTAGAGATGATCTTTGCACAGAGCTTCTCTTCGGGATTGTGAAAGAATTTCTGGCTCCCAAGACTTCCCTTTGGACTTGTCCCGTCGTTCTCCTGGATTTTCTCTAAATGTCTCTTCAGACCAGCTTACCACGAATTATCTATCAATGTCTCTTCAGACCAGCCTTCTTTATTTGGAATTAATATAGCTATTTATAGACCTTCGCACCTCCTTCGTCAATGGTCCCGCTCTGTAAAGTTACTTTTTCTACCACGGCTTGGTGGAAACGTCTGCTCTGCTCCACATTCAATTTGTCAAATTGTACAACAGAAAAGTTGTATAATTTCAGAAAACCCCGCAAATGCATCGCTCTTTTCATCTACGATCGATCGCCGCATACGGTGCAAATGCATTGGTCTTTTTATCGATCGTCACATGCAGTGCAGATGAGTTGCTCTTTTCGTCCACCATCGACCGTCGCATTCGGTGCGAATGCGTTGCTCTCTTTGTCCTCGAGCGATCGCCGCATACGGTGACCTGTTTCCTGCAAAACAAAGACTTGGACATTCCATTTTTCCGTCGCAATGGGGTTAGCAAGTGTGCTTTCGACACTTTACAACTTTTGCATTTCTAAGCCGATACACTTTGCACTAACGTTATCACTCCTACAGTGTGTTTTACATCAACGATCCTAAATATGGTAATAATTGAAAAGTGGTGCAAGTAGTCGAAAACAAGCATGTGTGAGACATGCTAGAAGCAGAAGAATGTGAGAATGACCAACATGAGTTGTTAGAAGTGGTGAATAGTATCACTTGTACAATCGATGAATCAATGAATGATATCAGTTTATGTAGAGTTGATGTTGATCCTATAGTCGTAGAAGAACGAATAACTCAACGAGTTGATGATGACTTCATAAATGACGAGGAAAAGGATGTACAATCATCTTCAAATAAGAGTTTGAGTTTCGATGAACATCTTAATGATACGGAATAAGCATGTAAATATGTATTTTCTTGATGAGCATGTAGGTTACACACTTGTTTCTTTTTCATTTCATAACTTACATATTGTTGTATAACATATATATTATTGTTTACACGGGAACAATGGTAGGTCATACTGATAAGGAGGCAATACTGGAGTACTTACAGTCGGAGCATATCGGTGTATCATCCTCTGTGGGAGGTAATACAGGTAATTTTAGATCCACATTTTTATATAAACTAATGTTTCATTAAAATAATGATGTATAATTTCTTCAAATTCTGGTTGTACGACTACCAGGGCTGGACATGGATACTCTCGAAATGTTAATCTGGATATATATGTTCAATAATTTGGGAGAATTCCTATCGAGATCCTGGGAGAAACCAACTTGCAACAATGCAACGAGGTTTAGCAATACTATTGGTATCAATGTTCGTGAATCTTTTTCCGTTTGTTATGGATCATGGAGAGAGGTACCAATAGAAACACGAGAGTTTGTTAAGGGTCGATTATTGGTAAGATGGTCAATTTGTATTTTACAAATTATCTATGCATCGGCTTCCATACTAATTAGTTTTTCTTTTCTTTATTAGTTTAGAATCATTTTGTGTTAGACTTAACCAGCAAACTGGTCAATGATTTCATCGATGAACAAATGAAAAATTCGATCAAAGAGTATAAGGGGAATTACACAGACACTACAAGAAATATGCAAGTCTTGAAGTGGCATGAGCACACCCACCTGATTGCCTTAAAGATGAAATAATGGATTGGCACTTTCTATGCAACAAGTTTGAATCCACCGACTGGAAAGTAATAATTTTTGTGCTTTTTTTTGTTTTTGTTTACATACATTTCAATGACTCATTTCTTCTTAATTTCTCATTTTCTTAGAAAGTGGCATAGACGAATCAAAGGAATAGGTCAGCCTTAAAGTACACTCATACAGCTGGTTCTAAGACTTTCATAAGCATAAGAGAATCCAAGGTAAGTTGGTTAAAGTATAATCATACAGTTGGTTAAAGTACATTCATCTTAATATCTCATTTTCTTGTGAATTGTTTTACAGAAAGGACCCAACGGTCAAACAATGGACCTAGTGGACTTATTTAAGCAAACACACTGTAGGAGTGATGACGTGTTTGTTAATCAGCTGCAAATGATGCATATGTAAGTTTTTATTCCTCAATGTAACTTTATTCATATACAATTGTCATACAATAATTAGTCTTAATTATTGATGTAGAGTCAAATGGTTGAGCTGAGAGAATCCTCCACCCAAGAAGGGTCTAAACGAATATCGGAGGAAGAAATATGCGAGCAGGTATTGGACACAGGAGTGGGCCTTGATAGGACACCAAAGGGTAAAAAAGTATTAAAAAAAAAAATTAAAAATCTAAAGGATCATCGTCCAGTGCATCTTCAACAAGAATTATAGAGGAGCAACAACAAGAGATAGAATCCTTGAAGGCTAGATTGGCTAGATTGGACGAACAAGACACCAGAAGACAATCTGAGATGGAGGATATGAAAGTTATGCTCTTACAACTCATGAAAGATAGATCGAACTAGGTATGAGCTCTTCGATTTTCGTAGTAAACTTAATTATAAGATTGTGTATGTTGTTATCCTGTAGTTATGGGTAACAACATAAACGTATAGTTATGTAAAGTATAGTTAATGTTTTGAAGTTGAGTTTGAATTTTATTTTATGCTAAATTAGATGATTGTGTATGCTGTTATCTTGTAGTTATGGTAACAAAATAAACGTATAGATATCTATTTCAGTTGGTTTCTATATTACAATTCAGAATAATTTTGGGGGGTGGGGGAAGGGGGTGTTTCAGTTGATTGTTTAAGTTAGTTTGTTTTAGTTAATTTTGTAAATTAGTTTGTTTATTACGATTGAGAATAATTTTGGGGGGTGGGGCAGGGGTGGGGAGTGTTTTAGTTGATTGTGTAAGTTAGTTTGTTTGATTGTGTAAGTTAGTTTGTTTCAGTTGATTGTGTAAGTTAGTTTTTTTATTACTAAGTTAGTTAGTTTATTACGATTGAGAATAATTTTGGGGGAAGGGGGCTGTTTCAGTTGATTATGTAAGTTAATTTGATTGTGTAAGTTAGTTTGTTTCAGTTGATTGTGTAAGTTAGTTTTTTTATTACTAAATTAGTTAGTTTATTACGATTGAGAATAATTTTGGGGGAAGGGGGCTGTTTCAGTTGATTATGTAAGTTAATTTGATTGTGTAAGTTTGTTTGTTTGATTTTGTTAGTTTGTTCCAATTGATTGCATATCTATATTTAAATACAAGTATGTTTAAATTTAAGTTATGATTGAGTTGGTTTGTTGGGTTTATGATTGAGGTAAGTTGGTTTTTTTATGATTTAGATTAGTTGGTTTTTAGGTTTGTTTATGATTGAGGTAAGTTGTTTTCTTGGTTTGTTTATGATTTAGGTAAGTTGGTTTGTTTATGATTGAGTTCAATTCATTAATGTTTTTAGTTGGTTTCTTGGTTTTTTGGTTTGTTTATGATTGAGGTAAGTTAGTTTGTAGTTGAGATTGATATATAGTTACGAAATTCATATTCACTAAAAGTTCCTAAATAGAAGTTCCTAAGCCCTTCATTTTCTATTTATGGGATTATTTGATATTGAGCATTAAACTTATTTAAATTTGTATTTTGTAGGTATGTGGAGTTTTTTGTTGAAGATGCATCTCTCGGCAAGCATATCTCAGCAAGCATATTTAGGTTGTAGATTTTTGTTAATGTTATTTTGGATTTAGGAATTGTGCATCTCCCAATATGTACTTTGTTATCATGTAATGTTTTTTTCGATTAAGAAATTGTGGATGTTATAGAAATTCTTGTAACCGTCAGTTGTAAATTCAAATGTGTTTTCTATATATTATTAATCTATTATGGACATTTACTTCATTTTGGCAATCTTATTTTAGTTTGATTGATATAGGTAAGATTCAAATAGGTATGACATTTGGAAAAACATATCTAAACCTATTTAAATATTTTATTTATTTAAACAAATCCCGACGATCTCCCGATGGTAGAAGGGTCGGGCAAAGAACTCCCAATGATTACTAGACACCATCGGGCTCTAAAGATATCCGACGGTGGTTATAGACCATCGAGGTTAAGGATATAGCCAGACGGTTCTCAACCGTCAGGCAATAGATATATCCCGATGGTCCACATCACTATCGGGCGAAAAGTAAAACACTCGACAACACCCTCACCGTCAAGATAAATTACCTCATTCTGATGATTCAAAGACCGTCGAGCTAATAGTATAATCCTAACGGTACATCGTCAGGGTTTCTGCCCTTTTTCCCGATGACTTTCTTCAGGGTCGGGCGAAAGGCCCCATCCTTCTCCGTCGAGATAATTCTTTTCCCCTACGGTAGGGCTTCCAAACCTTCGGGAAAGGTTATCCCGACGGTGTTCTTAGTTTCTGCCGACGACCCCCAGCGTCAGGATAAACCCAAATTCTTATAGTGTTGGAACATACACATGCATAGCGTAAGTAAAACGAATATTTAGTATTCTAATTATACTAATTTATAAGGAATAAGCATGCAAATAAATGTAAAAGAAATGTTAAAGAATACAACCTTGTAGCTCAAAATTGACCACCAATTTTGTCAATCTCCTCACGAACCGACTGTAAACCACCATGAGAGTCTTCCAAACTATTCTCTAGCCTTAGAACGGGATGGAGAGATCTGATAAGTGATCAAAATAGAGATGGATTTAATATAGAAATTGAGAGAGAACTGAGGATTAATTTCTCAAACTCTTTTAAAATCTCTAAATTTCCAAGAAAAATTTGTTTTTCAACTAACTTGAAATTCACCAAATGGCCAAGAAGCTTTAATCTCTATCAAAGTATCCTTTTATAGAGCAATTACATACCATTCATGTAAAATTAAGTTAACCAAATTTTGACACTTCAAAATGCACTCAATTTAGTGGGATAAGTGGGCATTTCGTGGAAGCAACACTTTGCCAAATGAATTACTCACAAATTCACTAAGAATTAGGTTTTTTCACTAAAAATCATTCTTGGATTTTTTTCACTAAGTGAAGTCAACATTTTGACTTTTGACTATTTTGAAGTCAACATTTGACTTTAGTCAAATTTTAATTAAATACAATTTTAATTCAAAACTAATTTTGTAATTTTTCAGTGAAGTCAACTTTTGACCTTTGACCTTCAAAGCTTGGTGAAGTCAACATTTGATTTTGACCAACTTTAATTAATTCCATTTAATTCAAAATTAATTCGAATAATTAATTTTAAATTAAATTAATTAAATAATTTAATTAATTTAATTTAATATTCAATTATTAAATCTAACACTAATCCCGATGAATCCTTATTCATAGTTTTGATATTTAAATCTTATTTAAGTATCTCCAACTCTCTTTATCATTCAATTCTCAGTCGAATGATACGCCATTAAATATATCGCATATATTTAAGGCGTATTCCCTAATTCGAATATAAACACTTCAAACTCACTTGTCACAAAATTCTAAGGTTTACCTGATATGAGCTAGCAGGGAGACCTAATGGACCTACAGATCATGAGCTCCAACAATTCGAGATTAACCAGCTAACTCTTTAACCTAATTAACCAACATTCATAACTATCGGGACACTCCACTAAAGCCCAGTAGTTGCACTCTCCTCATTATAGATATATTTCTGTTCACATGATTTAATCATGATTAGTAAGTCGATTCTTCACATGTTGTTCGTAATTACAGCTGAATTGAAATTACCGTTTTACCCTTCACAGTTAAGAAGTGTGATTGAATTTGATTGTTATTTAGTATTAAATATTTTGTACTTATTATCTGATTGTCATTTGATACTAAATAGTCTGTGATTGTCATTTGATTTCTATTTGATACTAAGTAGTTTGTGATTGTCATCTAATTGCTGTTGAAAACTAAGTAGTTCGAGGTTTTCATTTGATTGTCATCTAATTATTATTTGATATTAAGTATTTTGTGATTAACATCTAATTATCATTTGATTGTTTTTTTTATACTAGGTAGTTTGTAATTGTCGTATAATTTCTATGTAGTTTTTATTTGATGTAAGTAACTTGTGATTGCTATCTTATTACTACTTGATATTAAGTAGTTTGTGATTTCCATTTACTTGCCATCTAATTGTTATTTTATATTAAATATTTTTTATTGCTATTTGATACTAAATAATTTTTATCTTCTAATTGTTGTTTGATATTAAGTTGCCTATGATTTCTATCTAATTTTTATTTGGTACTAAGTAGTTTGTGATTGTTATTTGATTGTTATCTAACTGATATCTAATTTCTTTTTGATACTAGGTGTTTTGTAATTATTATTTGATTTTGAGTAGTTCATGAAACTAAAGACCAAATTGAGATAAAATTGAATTTTCAAAACAAAATTGTAAAGAAAAAACAAAAAAAAAGAAAACTAAATCCTAAATCCTACTTCTTTTCTTTTCTTTTATAATGAAAAACATCCTTCAACAACTGGCGGACAAGTGAATAAAGACAATAGGTCTCCTCTAATCTAAAAGTAAGAGACGATTCAATTTGTTGATGATTCAATTTGTTCAAAAGTTATAATGCCGAATCTCAATAATCATATTTTTCAAACTACAAGAAATAAAATGTCATACTTGTGTATGGCACTAAATATTACCAATAATAATATAAGAACAAAAAAACATTTTACCTTTATGATTGGAGGACAACTTCTC